>NC_038255.2:7582821-7597674 GCF_000004515.6 Glycine max
GGATGATAGGCCTTATATCTCTTTTGAGTGGTGTTGTATCCCACAAAAACACATTTCATTGCTCTAGATTCTAATTTTGTTCACTGGTGAGGATGCAAATGCACATATATGACACAACCAAAAATACGGGGTGGTAAATGATTGAAAAAATTAAGGGTGAAATGATGAGAAAAGGCATCAAGAGGTCTCTTAAAGTTTAACACACTTGAGGGAACTCTATTAATAAGATAAACTACAGAGCTTATAGCTTCACAACTGGAGTTAGAGGGAGATGACTGCCAATCTATAGTGATCTAGTATCTTCCAAATGGAGGGGGGAGATGTATATCTGCAAGATATATAGATATATATATAGGAGAAATATATGGAGAGAGAAGATATAGATATATATGCATATATATATATATATATATATATACACATATATATATATATATATATATATACATATATATATATATACACATATATATATATATATCTATATATATATATATATATATATATATATATATATATATATATATATATATATATATATATATATATATATATATATATATATATATATATATATATATATATATATATATATATATATATATATATATATATATATATATATATATATAACGAATTGAATTTGGTGTTGTAGACATTATACAATTGTGTTCCCTTTGACTTATGAACTCCTTGTGCCTTGCCTTTCATCCCATTGGCTTTTACTTATTTAGTGGATTTGTTACCAAACTCTATATCTTGACCCCTTCACGTTAATCATATAGATAGATAAAGGAATATAACCATTGCCTTAATTATATAATAGGAAATCAAAATTCCACAAGTTTTGTTTTTTTTTTTTTAACTATCTAGCTTGTTTAGTTTATTGAATGTTCATGTCATAGAGAATAACTAGTTTCAAAACTTTAATCATGGTGAGGGAAGACGAGTTAAAATTATTTTGAGAATAATCGAGGAGTCGTGTGTTTTGTATAGTTCATAGATAGAGTCTACGTTTTAAAATATTTTTTCGGTTGGACTTAAATCAGGAGGAAGGCCCTTATGTACTTTTTAGAGTCTAGGCCTTGGGGATAAATAAACTCTGTTTGAGTGTTCTTGTAAGCCTATGTTAATCTCATATGATTGGAGCATTTTTGCAAAAAAGTATGATGGTCTGTCTATGATTTCCCTTAGTAAAGACACCTATATGTAGGCCCTATTATGTCTCTTCAAAACAACTTGAAGAAATGTGTCTTTTCAAAAATACTTTCTGAAACTTCTCTATTGGTAATCAATTACACAATTATATTTTTGAAAATCAAACTAAAAATTTCAAACTTTCAAAAAGTCATGTGCATTCTGTCTCTGGTAATCGACTATAGAAGATTACCAGTTCAAAAATATTTTATTTTGAACGGATCAATCTTTCATAAAAATATTTTAAAACAAACTTTGAGGCCAACAACTTATAGCAATCAATATGAGATTCTTTTAAAAATTTGACTAAGGCCTTATCATTTAATGATCTTGTTTGTTTGACCTTGAATCAATCTTAGCTCATCAAGTGAATACTTTGACATCATCAAAACCTGTATATATACTTTCACATTCTCCCCCTTTTTGATGATGACAATCATATGTAGGGGAGGAGTAAAAAAAGAGTATCCATTAATTTGTGTCGTTCACTCGCCCTTAATTTTTCAGTGATTTCTTATTTGAAAAAGTTAAAGATTGGATATATAAAAAATATGTTCAGAATATATTTCCAAATAATTCCAACAAAAAATCCCCTTACCTCTTATCCATCTCTCCCCCTTTAGCATCATCAAAAACAGAGTATAAGCATAACAATACCATACTATATAATACCGTGCATAACAAATACTA
The DNA here is from genome assembly GCF_000004515.6 of Glycine max. Lineage (NCBI taxonomy): Eukaryota > Viridiplantae > Streptophyta > Magnoliopsida > Fabales > Fabaceae > Glycine > Glycine max. The sequence continues at coordinate 7,584,709 of NC_038255.2, forward strand.
TGGTAGTACCATACCATTCAGAGAATCGTTCAAACAGAATAATAGTAATTTGAAGGCAACGTAACATAAATTGAAAAGTACCAATGTCTAAACAAATAACCAAAGCCAAGAAGTATGAAATGCTAAGGAACATAGTAACCTAAATTGGGAGATCATGTTTACGAACCCATTGACCGTCTAGATCTTTCCTATAGCCAAAGGATTCAACTGCAGTGGCTCCAATGGCAAATGAACATTTAACCTTGACAAAAGGTTCATTAGCAAGAGGAATGCTGAAGTGCTGCAGAATCAGAGTAACTGGGTGGGGATAAGGGAGAGGTGCATTTACCCGTAATGCCTTATGCATACGGTAGCGAACAAGATGAGCCCAGTCAATTTGGTGGCCAATTTGTAGGGCCTATAACATAATTAAATCTTTCTCCAAGGCTTGAGCAAGGTTTGCGGAATGAGGAAGCAACACTCGACATAGTATTTAATGCATGATATGACATTCAAAGGTAAAGAAACCAACAAGTAAACGACTAGTCATATAAGCATTTTCAACACGGACCATTTTTTGTGTATCATGATTGGAATAAATGGGTTTCCAATCATCAATTAAGGCTCCTTCAAAAGGGACACCCTGACTACTCAATTTTTTGAGAGAATAAAACAAAGATCGGTCAACAATAATGGGTATTTTGTGGACTTTAGAAAATATGACTCCATCACGAATTTCCAAGTTATTATAAAAGACACAAACTAATTTTGAATAATAATGAAATTTCAAAGTCATAAAATCCACTAATTCAGAGTTTTGAAAAACTTGATAGCAGTCAAAGGTTTCTCCCTCAAAGATATCAAAATCAAGCAATATAGGATCAAGAAGGACATGATTGGAAAAGAAAGAGTAATACCTCTAATGTTGCTCATTGGAAGAAAATAGAGTAAGAGAGTGTGGTGAGGAAAAGGATGGATTAGGTGGTGCTGGAGAGTCATCGGAAGCATTGTGGCGGTGTTGGCCTGCAGTGGTAGTGGAGGAGGATGAGCCCTTTCTTTTCTTTGATGATTCTTCCATTTGAGGAATAATCTAGAAATTTTGATCAGTTGGGTTTGTAAAGGATTGAAAAAGAGGAATTTTGCACTTTTTTTGATGGGATTTGGTGAAGAAATGAAGAAGTTATGAGGATTAGAAGACTAGAGAAGGTTTTGAGCCGTTGGAGAGAGAGAGAGAAGATGAGGTTTTGTGCTTAGAGAGAGAGAGAAAAAAAATCTGTATTTATAGTCAGGGATGACTGGTGATCAATTATAGCTCTTTGAAATCGATTACAATCATGCTGAGTAACTGCTTAACTGCTTCTGGTAATCAATTACACCACCTTTGTTCTACGGTAATCGATTACAGGTGTTGATAATCGATTACATATCCTAAAACTTTTAAATATGCAAGAGAACAAAGATCATAGGCAATTAAATTGATTAGGAGTCTAAGTCAAATTGGTCAATAAGTCCTAATTCTCTTCTAATAGTAAATAAGCTTTCTTTTGGCAAAGGTTTTATAAAGATATCAACCAATTGATTCTTTGTGTCAACAAACTCTAATACACAATCCCCCTTTTGAACATGATCTCTAAGGAAGTGATGCCTTATTTCAATATGTTTTGTTCTAGAGTGCAAAATCGGATTTTTGGATAGGTTAATTACACTTGTATTTTCACAACGGATAGCAATATGATCAAGCATTAAGCCATAATTAGAGAGTTGTTGTCTCACCCAAAGGATTTGTGCACAACAACTTCTAGTAGAAATATATTTCACTTTTGCAGTGGATAAGATAACACTATTTTGCTTTTTGTTATGCCATCATACTAGTGCAGAACCAATAGAGTGGCAAGTCCCACTAGTGTTTTTTCTATCAGTTTTGCATCCAGCAAAATCAAAATCAGAGTATTCTACTAAGTTGTAAGAAGAATTCTTAGGATACCACAAGCCTAGATTTATAGTGCCTAATAAATATCTCATTATTCTTTTGACGTCACTAAGGTGAGATTCTTTGGTATTGGCTTGATATCTAGCACACATGAAAAGATTGAACATAATATCTGATCTACTTGCTAATAAATAGAGAAGAGATCCGATCATACCTCTATATTTCTTGATATCTACTGATTGACCAGTTTCATCTTTATCCAGATAGCAAGTAGTGCTCATTGGGGTTGCCATTGGTTTAGCATTTCCATCCCAACCTGCTAAGCAATTCTTTGTAATATTTGCTTGACTAATAAATATTCCATATTGGTTGTTTATTGTAGTCCAAGAAAGAAATTCAACTCACCCGTCATAGACATTTCAAATTCACTTTGCATATCTTTAGAGAATTCTTTGCACAATGAATCATTAGTAGCACCAATGATTATATCATCGAAATAAATTTGAACTAAGAGAATATCATGCATTTTTCTTTTAATGAAAAGTATGATATCAACCTTTTCACTCGTGAGCCCTTTTCTAAAATAAATTTGATCAATCGTTCATACCAAGCCCTAGGGGCTTGTTTTAAACCATATAGAGCCTTTTTCAATTTAAAAATACGATTGGGCAAATCTAAATTTTCAAATCCAGTAGGTTGATCAACATACACTTCTTCTCTAATAAATCCATTTAAAAATGCACTTTTAACATCCATTTGATAAAGTTTGATACCCATTATTGATGCAAAGGCAAGTAACATTCTTATGGCTTCCAATCTAGCTATTGGAGCATAAGTTTCTTCATAATCTATTCTTTCTTCTTGGTTGTATCCTTTAGCCACTAATCTAGCCTTATTTCTAATGATTATTCCATGTTCATCCAATTTCTTTCAAATTGATTTAATTCTTCTTCCATAGAAAAAAATCCAATGTTCATCAATTATGGCTTCATTTATGTTTTCAGGTTCAATTAAAGAGACAAAAGTCATTTTATTGCATGCATCTTTAAGAAAGTGTCGAGTTGTTACCCCTTTTGAGATATCACCTATGATATTATCAAGAGGATGATACCTTGAAGTTCTCCACTCCCTTGGAAGACCCACGTTTATTTGATTTTATTTGGATTGAGAATCTGTGCTATTTCCTTCTTCTTTGTTTTTGTGGACTTCTTCATGAAATTGATTATTTTGTTTTTTCATTCCAAACACAACCTTTATGCATAGTAAAATACTAAATGTAAACCTCTTTTCTAGTGGGATAAGGGTGGTAATATGAGTTGAAATTGTTAGGTCAACCCACTTAATATATCAAAAAATAATTAAATGTATTAGGTTATTAAATTCATCAACCTGCCCTACGTAAATTGTTAACTCAGGGGGTTGGAGGCTTGACAACTAACCTTTGTAACCTGTTATGCCTAACCCACTCTATTTTTTGGAAGTTTACTTTATCAACCAAGAAACTCATCATTTCATAGCATGTCATTCTATCTATTTGTTGGTCAACCCGCCTAGTTATCAAAGGGCTGTATTTCTCTACACACTTTTGTTGGCAGGTCGACTTGTCGACATGATTGACCCACGTTGTCATTCCTATCATGAAAGATTTACCTCTTTGTTAGACTCAACCCTTGTTAGTAATTTTTATCTTTTTAAAGTATTAGGAAATACTAATAGAGAAATATTCTATAAAGATATATTGATGAGTAATTAAAGTTATGAAATAATGCTATAAAACATATTCTTATTGATTCTCGTATATATTAGATATAAAAAAGTATTGATTATTTGTCAAATTTTTACTTTTTTAATTACTTTAATTTTGTTTTATTTTTTCAAGTATTCTACTTTGAAGGAGCAATCCTTTTATAAGCTTAGTGAAACACTAAATATACACCTCTCTTCTAATGGAAATTCAAACATCAATTTGCCACATAATGTAATAGGGTGGTAAAACAGGTTGAATTCATCAAACCAACCCACATAATCCGCCAAAAAATGGCAGAGTATATTACGTGATTAAATTCATCATCCCACCTTGTATAAGTTGTCAACTTAAGGAGTTGGAGGCTAAAGAGCTAACTTGCTCAGTGTTATCAAGACTATACCGATCATGATTCGGTCAGGGAACCAGGTTGACGGGTCAGTGGTTGAATTGAACGTGGGTCGCTAGCCGAACTGGTATATATTAAATATTTAAATTTTATACTAAATATATCATATATAAATTAGTTTTTTCGTATCTATATCATAAAATTTTGTTTGTACCAAGAGCGGTTGGCACAATTGGTAGCGGCTTAGGTCCCTTAACCAAGTGGTCCAAGATTTAAATCCGGGTTTGATCAAAATTACTTGAAAGCTAAAATAAACAAAAAAATCATCATATTTCAAACTCCAAAATGCCAATAAAACAAAAAAATTGAATAATTAAACAAAATTATTAACAAATCGAGAACTAATACAATTTGTGAAATAGGGGGAAAATGAAAAAGAAAGACGGTAAAAATGAAGAAAAAATCCTTGGCGTTCATTTAAAAGCTACTGTATCTAAAGGTGAAAAATTGGTTTCCTACAATGGGAGACTTGCCATGCTCTCCCATCATTGCATTAATCTTTACATTACTAGCATTAATTAGCATTCACCGCAAGGATAGGAAAAAAAATTACAACTATATTATTTCAAACAAGAAGTACATACGATGAAATTCATATGTTACCTCTGATGTTGGTGGAACTTATCATTGGAAAGAAACATTGGTAGGTGCATTGACTATAATAAATTGAAGTTCAGCCACATTGTCTATAACAGGTCATCGAGGTAACTTACATGAAAAAGAAAATAACGAAGTTAAATAAAGGATTTAATAGAAGAATTATGAAAATTTTAGGGACCAAATGCAATGAATTTATTTTTGAAGGACTAAATCCAATAGACAAAAGACAATGTTTGGAAGACTAAAATCATATTTAATCTTATAAATTATTAAAATTAATTCCCTTGATTATGCTTACATAAATATGTGGAAAATTTAATTTAAATGCAGTGCTATAGATACGTTGGTGTGTTCTCCAATTAGATTTAAAATTTTTCCTCGATAATATGTGACAATATTTATTGGTTTTTTGGTTAGGCTAAAATCTAACTCTGTGTTTCCCATTTTGTCCAATCCATAATTTTAATCCCCATTTTAAAATAGAGACCAATTTTTTTAAAAAAATTCAATAATTTTTTCACAAATATGTAAGATATATATACATACATACATACGTGTGTGTGTGTATATATATATATATATATATATATTACTAGAAATATAGTAAATACTTGGCATTCAATATGTAGTGTTTGGGATTCTATATGGATATTTATTGTATCTTTCTTCGACCCTGAGACTATTAGACATATGTTTACAAGTAAATTCTTACTTCTAGAGATGTATATTTGTCGATAAAGTTAAATTTTCCTTTCCAAAACAACGTTTTGTTGCTGTGTTATCTTTTTTTTTTTAAGCTTAGTGTGGCTGACTGGCTTAGGGAAAATGTTCTCTAGTCTGATGACTTTAGCGTCGACTAGATTCACCTTTTGGTTATATGGTTCTATTTTTTGTAAAATTTTTTTACTTTTTGTTATCAAACTCAAACCAATTATTGACTCACAGGGTACTAAATCACTAGGTCAAGGGTAGATTAAGTGAATTAATGGTTGACTGACATGACTTGGATTATATTAAAAAATACTAAATAATTCATAACACGTAAGATTTTATACATAAATAACACAGAGTCCATATAATTATAATCATATAATAGTATGTATATAGAGAGAGAGCACAAATTTTGTGAGAATACGGGAACAACTAATAACAACCATCGGATCAATATTAAAAATAATAAACCATTGAGATTAAAATATTAAAAATTTCTAATTAAAATTTAAAATATCATCAAATCTCAAAAAAGTTAACAAAACAACAAATAAAAATATAAACGTCGCAATTATCATTTCCTAAAATATCACAATTGACCCATCACCATCATGATTGTCGTTGTCAACATCATAACCATCGTTGTAGCCCCATTATAATTATTGAACCCATCATTGCCATCCTCAACCGTCACCACCACCATTGTCAACCGCCATCACCTTTGTCAACGTCGCTACCACCACCATGACTACCATTGCAACCCCCACCATGATTGTCGTTGCCACCACCATTGTCATCAGTTGTCACTACCACTGCTGCCATGATCGTTGTCGTCGTCACTACCACAACCGCCAATGACGATGGCGGTCATGGCTGACAATAGCAAAGTTCATACCGACAAAAGCGGTGACAATCATGGTGATGGTGATAGGTTAACGTTGATTTAGATATTTTAGGACGTGATTTGTTTGATAAATCTTTTAGAGATTTAATGGTCATATTATTTTTAATTTTGATTTTTAAATATTTTAATCTCAACCACCTATGTGTGTGTGTGTGTGTGTGTGGCTTTCAAGTTTTTATTTTATTTTCAAGAGAAATTAATTTGTGGCAGCTATTAGTCGTCAAAACCTATTTAATTCTTTTAAAAATTACCAGCCACAAAATAATAATAAAATTATTGCCACATCATCATTTAATGGCTCAGATAGACAATACGGACTAAAACATTAATGGAAAAAAATGTTCAAAAACCTTGACTGGTCAAAATTTTGTTTAAGGACTAAAACCCGAAATTTGAATAAGTTTGCCTATCAGATAAGTTATGCCTATCAGATTGAGTAAGTTTGTCAAAATTCTGATTGAGTAAGTTTGCCTATCAAATAAGTTATGCTGTTACCCTAGTTTGACCATATATGTCCCAATTTGACCCGAGCAATCAATGGTTAAACCAGTGACCCAGTTCAGTTGAACTAGTGAGCTGATTTGGTTAATCTGATTGAACCAAAATTAATTGTATAAAAAAATGAAAAATTTAATGAAAATACAAAAGAGTGTTTTTATAATTAATAAAATAAACTAGAAAAATAGGAATAAGAATTAAGTCATCAGATTTCTAGCTATATAAAGGAGATTTTATCCATCAGAGCAGTTTTACAAAATATTTTCTACGTTCTCTGCTTATTTTCTCTTACGCTTCAAACAAAACCCTAATAGAGCAATCGGAGGAGGAACCCTAGAGGGCATTGGAAACACCACCATTGCTAATGGAGAACACTTGAATGACTACCTTGAGATAAAGGATGAGTTACTCAAACTTGGGAATTAGAATGAACATGTGTAGGGATCCCTAGAGGATCAATTTTGGGTTGTTTTATGAAATTCAATTATGTTCTTATGCTTTTAATCACGAATTAACTATGTTTGACAGACCAATTAATGTCCCAATGCAAAATTTTAACGAAATTGATGTGCCCTTGTGTTGAGTTGAACTCTAAAAAATGGAGTTTTATCTAATTGGCATGAATTGATGAAATTAAGTAAGGAGAGGTTTAATGTAAGAGGGAGTGAGACATTCTTTTTCTTGCATGATAATTTTTGTTTTCCATTGTTAATTTAGATGTTTGATTGTGAGTTTGTATTGGTCCCCTTTTGATGGTATTTAGGGATTTTAATAAATTGTTTCAACTACACATTTGAATTACTATGACAATCCGTGCTTCTGAGAATTTTACAAAGTGCAATGACGTTGAGTTATAAAATTTCGTGTGTAATGTATATTTTTGTGGGGTGTGTGTATGTGTGTTTACATGTGTGTAACGAATTGAATTTGGTGTTCTAGACGTTATACAATTGTTTTTCCTTTGACTTATGAACTCCTTTTGCCTTGCCTTTCATCCCATTGACTTTTACTTATTTAGTTGATTTGTTACGAAACTCTATACCTTGGCCCCTTCACGTTAATCATATAGACAAATAGAGGAATACAACCATGGCCCTAATTATATGATAAGAAATAAAAATTCCAAGGGTTTAGTTTTTTTAAGTATCTAGCTTGTTTTGTTTATAGAATGTTCATGTCACAGAGAATAGTTTCAAAAATTAATCACTGTGAGGCGCGACGAGTTAAAAATATTTTGAGAACAATTGAGGAGTCGTGGGTTTTTTATAATTCATAGATAGAGTGTGTGCGTTAAAATGTTTTCTAGGTTGGACTTAATCAGGAGGGAGGCCTTCATGTACTCTCCGGAGTCTAGGCCTTGGGGATAAATATATTCGGTTTGAGTGTTCCTCTAAGCCTGTGTTAATCCCATATGGTTGGAGCATTATCGCAAAAATGTGTGACCATAACTGGTATGCCTATGATTTCACTTAGTAAGGAGTGACTTGACTTACCCATTGTGTGACATGTCTTATCATGTACTCCTAAGTGTCCGACGAGGTTTTTCATTGAAAATGGTAGCATATTGCATGTAGACTTGAGTCTAATATATCAGTTGCATAATGCTTGTGTTTGGTTTTTCATTGAGTTGCAAATTGAGACTTGGTGTTGTTTCTGAAGTGTGTGGTCTTGAATGAGTGTGAACGCTTGTGTATGATTTTTGTGAAGTGATGATGATGTATGTATTGAGTTGAATGCTCTTAGTTCTTAATTCATAGGAATGTGATAACTCATTCCCGGTGTGTATTTTTGTTTGGCATTTTATATGGATATTTATTGTATTTTATTCGAACCCAGAGACGATTGAACTTAGTTTTTCAAGTAAATACTTACTACTAGAGGTGTGTATTCCTCAATAAAGTTAAATTTTCCTTTCCAAAACAACTTTATGTTACTGTGTTATCTTTTTTTATAATCAGGGCAATTGACTAAGGAAAAATGTTCTCAAGTAAGATGACTTCAGCATCAGCTGGATTCACCTTTTGGTTATATGGATCTCTTTGTTGTAAGGTTTCTTTACTTTTCTTTTGAATTAAGTATATTTTTAATACTTGAAAATATAATTGAATTTGAGAATAAATACCTATTTTGATCCCTGAAAGTGTAAAATACTGACAAATTGATCCTTAAAAGTTGAAAATTTTGAATTTAGTCTCTACATGTACAAAAAGTGTGACTAATTGGTTCCATCGTTAACTCTCCTCCATATCTGGTTAGTAAGGATCCGTTAAGTGAGAACAAGATAGACTAGTAGAGTATCACATCATTGATGAAGTGATTGTATAGTCAAACACATTAATAGATCATCGCTAACGGCGGGTAGTAAAGTCGAGCAAAAATGTGACAGCGGGTAGTAAAATAAAGATGTGGCTTATTTTACCGGTAGTAAAAGTTATTCAAGCCATTTTATTTAGTTTGTTGCTAAATTTCATGTTTTGTTGCTCTATCTTTTCAAACCACAAGTTTAGCCTCACTATTTTTTTAATTCAGTCATCCATCTTCCACTTTAAAAAAAATCATGATTTTAGCTTCCTGATTTTTTAATTGAGAAATTTCGTCTTTCACTTTAAAAAAATTCATATCTTTAATTCTTATGACCAAATTCAATCGCTGAATGACACACGAACTAAATAATTACAAAAAATCTACGACATGTGTCAACAAAATGTACATAGTTAACTTTAGATATTGGTTACGTGAATTAAAATCGCAGATTGTTTAAAAGTGAAACGAAATGTCTCAATTTAAAAATTAGAGGAGTAAAATCATGATAAAGAGATAAAATTTACATTTTAGCCTACATTTTAGGTTTCCAACATAATATTTTCCCTAAAAAATAAGATTCTACTGCAAGAGAAAATTATGAGGATTTAAAGGAGATGAGAACAAAGTATGAGCCAGGAAAAGATAATGCAGCCAAAACCAAAGCATACACACAATTAGCAATAGCCAATAGAACCATCCAGCAAAGTAAGGAACAACCCAAAATATCCACACAATCTGTCATGTGCATACAATAAATGGTAAGATTCTGAAAACACTTACATAATTTAGCATAAACTCATATAAGCAAACGTACAGTACCTTAATTTCCATATGGCAACACCAAGCTTTGAATATAATCATGGGAGGACATTGGCACTTGGTTGTTGAAATCTTGAGTATAGACTATTCTATTATCTTTCTTATTATAGAGAATAAATTTTAAAGATATATAATTTGCCAGCAACAGGACATCACCTTTTTCAGAGATGCACAGAGGCTTCAGTATTACACAGGGCAGAGGGGCTTGAAGAAGCTCAAGAGTTACATTCAACAATTGAGTCCAAGAATTTTCAACTCCAAATTCCCTCATTAGCCAAACAACAAAATGGGTTCTCCGGTGAACATGAGAAAGACACAAGCAGCCCTTCAATACCCCAAGTTCAGGGCCACAGGGAACTTGAGAAAGACCATTCGGCATCAGCAAATATTTGAATGTCTCCTTGTTTAGATCATATGAAAAAATTACTAATTGATCGACGGTGACAGTTTCCCATTCGTAATCAAAACCCAACTTGCGAATTGCGAACCAGTTAACAGTGCCACTCACAGGTTGTCCACATTTTTCTCCCAAAATGGGGAATGCTGGACAAGTTAAAACCTTTCTCCAATGAGTGTCACCTAAGCGGTGAACTCTCACCTCCCAATTTTGTGACTTAATATTCGAAAGGACTAACACCACCTTGTAAGTGTCACTCCGATCATCATAAGCAAACCCACACTTCACTTGATACCACCAAAGTTTATAATTGCATGAGCGAAGACATAAGTGTGGTGAATCTTCAGACATGATCCTTGTGGCCAGGTTACAAAACCAGACCCGGTATTCACTGAATTCACCTCTAGCAACCAAATTAATCAAGCAAACCAACCCATTGCAGGAACCTATAAATAAGTATCTGTTGTCTAGCTGGTGGCAACCATTGTCAACAGTGGATGATGGGTTCTCAAGTAAACTACATATAGAGCATGGGGCGATGCCTGGGAGATCCCTCATATCTTCAAACACAGTATTAATTTGACACCTTAATAGGACATGGGTGTTTCTAGATGACCTTTGAAGGTTCAATTTGACAAAGTGTGCTTGGAAGATGAGGGAATTCCAAGTCCTAGAAACACACCTGAAACGCATAAGAGATTTGACGGGAAGCCATGCCAAAATTTCTTCTATGAGGTCCTGAGGGAGCTGGGCCATTGCCATCTTAGTTGGGTCACCCAATGTTGTTATTTCAAAACCCTAGCCAGCAAGAAGAACAATACACATACTTTTCAACAAGGACATGTGCGGATTTTGGACAAGCATGGATAACAAAAAAATTAAACCCAAACCTAGAACACTAGAATGCAAAAAGGAAAATTAACAATAAGAAGCAAAAACACATAAATGAACTCACGGGATCAAGATTGACGGAATGAAACCTGATGTTAGTAATGGTGTGATTTCAAGAGTTTGGAGTTCAATCAAGGTTTGACTTTTCTCAAACATAAATTCTAAGGAAAAAGCACTTTGATCGCTTTATCTAGAGAAGCCAAACACTGCTTTGACGATGTCGATGACGGAAGGAAATCTGGTTCAGAGAGATTTGGGATTTGGGAAATAAAAAGAATAATAGAGGAGCGTAGTATTTTAATTACTAACATTAGCATTCATTTGACTGCACTAAGCATTCTAACGTTAGCATTGTCGTGGCAAAGGCTACGGTGGGAAACCATAACAAGTCTCCCATCGTGGAAAATTTAATATGAACCCTAGATTTTCTCAATTTTAATTTCATGGTTCAGAATTTTTTACTTTTTTCTAATTTATTTCATTCCTTTCTCGATATACCATTCCTTCTTTTTTCTCCTCTAAAGAAGCAACAAGAAGAGCTAGCAATGAATCCAAAAACAAAATTGATCAAACCTCTAAAAAATATGGTCTAATCAAAATTACTTGCAAGCTAAAATAAACAAAAAAATCATCATATTTCAAACTCCAAAATGCAAATAGAACAAAAAAAGTTGATTAATTAAACAAAAGCATTATAGATTCGAGAACTAATACAATTTGTGAAATAGGGGGAAAATGAAAAAGAAAGAAGGTAAAAATGAGGAAAAAATCATTGGCGTTCATTTAAAAGCGACTGTATCTAAAGGTGAAAAATTGGTTTCCAACAATGGTAGACTTGCCATGGTCTCTCATCATTGCCTTCACCTTTACATTACTAGCATTAGCATTCACTGCAAGGACAGGAAAAAAAATACAACTATATTCTTTCAAACAAGAAGTATACAATCAAATTCATATATTACCTCTGATGTTGGTGGAACTTATCATTGGAAAGAAACATGGGTAGGTGCATTGACTATAATAAATTGAATTTCAGTCACATTATCTACAATAGGCCGTCAAGGTAACTTGCATGAAAAAGAATATAACGAAGTTAAATAAAGGATTTAATAGAAGAATTTTGAAAATTTTAGGGACCAAATGCAGTATATTATTTTTGAAGGACTAAATCCAATAGACAAAAGACAATGTTTGGGGGACTAAAATCATATTTAACCTTGTAATTATTATGATTAAAAATAATAAACGTTTGAGATTAAAATATTAAAAATTCAAATTAAAATTTAATATATCATCAAATTGTCACTACTATTGTTGCCATTGTCATCAATTGTCACGACCATTGCTGTCATGATCGTTGTCGTCGTCACTACCGCCATCGTTGATGATGACAATGATCATAGCAACGATCATACCAGCAAAGGTGGTGACAATCATGGTGATGGTGAAGGGTTAACGCTAATTTAAATATTTTAGGACATGATTTGTTTGACGAATGGTTTAGAGATTTAATGGTTGTATTATTTTTAATTTTGATTTTTAAATATTTTAATCTCAACCACCTATATATATATATATATGTTACTACCATACAAAATAATTAACTTGGTTTAGTGGTTCTACTAAGTTACAAAATCAGCTAATCAGGGGAACCCAAGGGCTCTACGACATTCAAACCCCTTGCCCAGCAACGCTACCCCGACACAGGGAGAATAAAGTCCATCGCAAGTATTAAACCTAAGTCTTGACCATAATGTCATCCCCAATTACTTAGTTCGGT
>NC_038255.2:7598444-7631220 GCF_000004515.6 Glycine max
AGAATAGTGAGTTCATACAATAAGAGAGGGGTTATTTATGTATTCATTATTTATTTAATAGAGAGAAAAGAGTGTGTTACAATTAATAAAATACAAAAGAAAAATAGGAATAAGTATAAAGTCATTAGATATCTCACTATATAAAGATGCGTTTATCCCTAGAGAGCAGTTTTGCAAAACATTTTCTACGTACTCTGCTTATTTTCTCTTATGCTTCAAACAAAACCCTGACAAAGCAACCAGAGGGGGAATCCTAGAGGGCTCTGAAAACACCACCATTGCTAATGGAATACACTTGAATGACTACCTTGAGGTAAGGGATGAGTTACTCAAACTTGGATATTAGAATGAACATGTGTAGGGATCCCTAGAGGATCAATTTTGGATTGTTTTATGAAATTCAATCATGTTCTTATGCTTTTAATCGCGAATTAACTATGTTTGACAGACCAATTAATGTCCCAATGCAATATTGTTGTGTTCTTGTATTGAGTTTGAACCCTAGAAATTAGGATTTTTTTCTTATTAGCGTGAATTGATGACATAAAATAAGGAGGGATTTACGCTAAGAGGGGGTGAGACATTCTTTTTCTTGCATGATAATTTCTGTTTTTCATTGTTAATTTAGACTTTTTTCTAATTAGCGTGAATTGATGAAATTAAATAAGGATGGATTTACGCTAAGAGGGGGTGAGACATTCTTTTTCTTGCATGACAATTTCTGTTTTTCATTGTTAATTTAGACGTTTGATTGTTAGTTTGTATTGGTCCCCTTTTGATGGTATTTAGGGATTTAAACAAATTTTTTTAACTACACATTTTAATTACTGTGACAATCCATGCTTTTAAGAATTTTACAAAGTGCAATGACGCTGAGTTATGAATTTGGTGTTGTAGACATTATACAATTATGTTCCCTTTGACTTATGAACTCCTTGTGCCTTGCCTTTCATCCCATTGGCTTTTACTTATTTAGTTGATTTGTTACCAAACTCTATATCTTGACCCTTTCACGTTAATCATATAGATAGATAAAGGAATATAACCATTGCCTTAATTATATAATAGGAAATCAAAATTCCACAAGTTTTGTTTTTTTTTAACTATCTAGCTTGTTTTGTTTATTGAATGTTCATGTCATAGAGAATAACTAGTTTCAAAACTTTAATCATTGTGAGGGAAGACGAGTTAAAATTATTTTGAGAATAATCGAGGAGTCGTGTGTTTTGTATAGTTCATAGATAGAGTCTACGTTTTAAAATATTTTTTTGGTTGGACTTAAATCAGGAGGAAGGCCCTTATGTACTTTTTAGAGTCACTATTAGAAAATACATTTTCAACATCGGTTATTTAGAACATTCTACATCGGTTCTAAAACCGATGTTGAAAGTGCCGATGTTGAATGTATCAATGTTAACATCGGTTTTGGAGAACCGATGTTAACATGTATATGACAACATCGGTTCTCTAAATACCCGATGTTAAACACATTGAACAACAACAAAAAAACTGTACGCTTGATGAACATTGACATCGGTTTTCCAGTAAAACCGATGTTAATATATTCCATTAACATCGGTTTTGAAAATCAATGTTAACGTTGATGATGCATACACTTATTTGATGTAGTTCTTTGTGTATAACATCGGTTATGTGTACATAACCGATGTTAATATTCAAATGTTCACATCGGTTATTTATAACTAACCGATCTTAATGTACAAGAGTTGGCATTGGTTATCTACAGATAACCGATGTTAAAATACAAACGCTGACATCGGTTATACATAAATAACCGATGTTAATATACATACGTTAACATCGGTTTTCTATTACAACCGATGTTAAGGTTCATATCTACATCGGTTTTGTAAATAACCGATGTTGTTTATGATATTAACATCGATTTTTGTTAATAACCGATATTGTTTTCAAGTATATTTTTTTATATATACTTTCTGTTTTTACAATAAACCCAAAATTGTACCTGTAAAATGCAATTTTAGGCCCAATTCACAGGAAATAAACATTTTATTCTGCTTTCAAGCAGTTTTAATGATAATAAACATCAAATAATTGATTTATCATAAAGAACAATCATCAAATGAATTCAATGTTCATGTTACATAGAAAATGTAAAAAATGTTAAACCAAAGTAAATTAAAGCAAAAGATAATGTCCCTAAATCCTAGGCCTGATCTCTCTGGCTCCAATGGTCTAGGATCGTTAAAATACTGCATGATAAAATAAATCATAATAAATTAATAATGTAATACAAATTATAAATAAATCGATTTTGTTTGAAATAAACTTACCGCTTCCCAATTATTCCTAAAAGTTCCTATAATGATGGTGGACATCCAGTGCATCACATAGTAGCCGCACTCAGTACTTCCTTTTTGTCTATTACACTAAATACATAATGAAATTTGGATATTAATTAAACAACTAGTGTACAGACACATAAAGAAATATATATAAGTGGAAGTTTTATGTAAATGACGTACCTTGACGACAATCCACCTAGCAGAAGCCTTTGATTTAGGTTGTGGTGCATCATCAAGACCCTTGATAGCACTGTTCCATATGAGTAACAATTAAAAACTGGTGTTGTACGTTGAGGTATTACAATGCAAATGTATTGAAAAGAACACTAACCTATTAATTAATAATCCCTTAAGGTAGTTGTCTGGCCTGTTATGCAATGAACAAAACCAGACAACTAGGTGTTCCTTGGGCAGGATGACCACCACCTACCAGTGTCCGCTGCAGTGGAACCTATAATGGGTTAGTACATTAGTAAACATTAATTAAATTTAGTTATTTTGTGACTTACCCATTTAGGTAGGCTCCAAGATAGACATCGCGTTGTGAACTCTGCATCCAACTCTTTATGAAACTTTCAGACTCAAACTGTGATTGCCCAGACCTCTAAATGGACTGTGGCTCGAGGAATCCATAGATATCAGAATTCCCCACTCGCATACATGTTTCAGTGAGATGCTTGTTTATGTTAAGTCAAAGTTAAATATTTATGAATTGAAAGCCATAACTTAGGTAATTAAAAGCCTTTTATATAAAGACTTACAAAATCCATAACTGTAACACTGATATGCTGAGACATTGACCACCGTGTGCGATTTCAGAGAGGTATTCGTGCTTTATGTAGAGGGGAAAATCTGGATTAAAGACCCCGAACACGGTGGCATCCCATCTAACCTGATAAGGCCTCAAGAAAAGCTCTGGGATGATCAATGTCATCAGATAAAGCGGATCATCGACCTCCGGATCGGGCTTCGGAGGTGGTTTTGCCGGAGACACAGCTACCTGTTCATGAAACAAAGTTAAATAGCCTAATTTGAGGCAAGCTTAATGAATTAATTTAAAAAGAATAAACATATAGTAAGGACAATAAGTACCTGCTGTCATAAAGACTTGACCAGATGTGTCGGCCAAGCAAGGAACGTGTGAAGTGCATGCCCCACTAAGGAAACCTCATCAGTGGGTACAGGAACTGGAGCATCTGCATCTGTAACCTCCTCCACACTCACCTTTACTAGGCCAGGCAACAAAGGAGTGTTATGAACAACAGTGGATCCCTCATAAACTCTCCCCATGGCAACCAGGCGGGCAGGATCTGCTTCTATGTACAAGCCGCACCTGTCAAAGTCACCCGTCTCAGGATCGTTTCCTGAGGGATCAACACAATTCCCCTTTGTGCTCACTCGAGGACCTGAGGGACCAACCAGAGGCTCAGGAGGCACTGCAAGTCCCTGAGATTGCATCTGCGACTAAAGCTGGCTGAAGGATGCCATGACCTGCCTTGGCACTTTCTCTATGATGGACTTCTCTAGCTGGTCCCTGATCTACTGGGTCAGCTGCTGTAATTCGTCAGGAGGCAGGGAGGAAGCACTATGAGACGTCCGTGGAGCCGATCCAAAGTATTGTTTGATGGTGACACCGGCTCCAGCAGCACGGACACGTCCAGGGTGCTCTGGACGTCCAATAGCAGCGGCGAGAACATCCTGACGTCCATGGGGGACGAACGATCCCTGTGTGGCCTGCTCCTCAAACGAATCCTGTACAGAAAACACACAGTGGTACATGGCATTCTCAAAATATTGAAACATAATTGTAATGTTTAGTTGAAAATGACTTACAATCTTCTCAGCGATTTCCTTTGCGGCCTCAGTCGTCATCTCCCATGTCTTCTTCGTGCGGGCCATCTTCCACTTCACGTGGCGTCTGACCGGGGATGGAGGGTCGATGACGCCATCAACGCTTCCTGACTATGCAACTTCCTCCAGCTTCTTCTTCGTCTTCTCAGCCAAGAGTTTCTGCTCCAAATAATCATAACCCCCACGAGACAAAACGTGGGGGGCAGTATTCTGCTTCTGGATGGCATGTGCCTTCATGCGGACATCCAGAAAAAATTAAACAATAATGTTTGAAATGGGTAGAATGAAGTATAACAACATCTTGTTTAATATGAAAAACAACTTAAATGGCAAGTGTCGCAACCTACCCTTCGGCGGGAGGGCGACGCGAGACTCGCGGGATGCGTGTTCCACGAAAGGAATACGCGCGGAGTCGCCACCAATGTTTATTTGAGGAAAACGTCGGAAAAACCGGAAAAGACGCGATCTACGAACTTTTAAGTGAAAGGTTCGGGAGTTGTATTTACGCACGGGGAAGGTATTAGCACCCCACACGTCCGCCCCAAGGGACGGCAGCCTTTAATCGAATGTGCAAACATGACTTTGATTTTTTTATGTTCCCTTTTTATGTCTCTATATCCTTTATACCCTTTTTATATTTTCTCTTTTTGTGGTCGACAAGGGTGTTTCCCTTTGCTCCTACGTATTCCTCAATTTGGGATGAGAAAATCAGACCTACGTAGTTCTTTCTTATCAAAAGATTCTTTTTTACTTAAGTGGTGATCATTTTAAGGCGTTGGACCTTAAAAATGATCCATTTTACTTAGTGAGAAAATGAAATGACAAACTTCAAAAGCCTATTTTTATGCACGAGCTTGACTAGGCGAATTGATTTTAGCCTTTAGTTTCACTTTAGTTATTAATCAATTCGATTAAGAATGAGAAATCCCAAAGAGAAAACGTCCGATTGATTTTCCGCTTTATTTTACTAAAAGATGTCTTTTTGATTATTATATTATTTTTTACCTCTTTTTTGATTTCCAACGTGGTTACGGCACGACCGAACGGTCGGAATTTATTTTAACCGAAGTTAACGGATAATACAATTCAAACGTTCGCTCCTCTCGGTTGACGAGAGTCGCGGGTGACCATGACTTGTCGCTCCTAGAATTTCACAAATTGCCTAATGATGGATGCCAAGCACCTCACAAGGACCAAAGAATGGTTGCATGTCATCAAGCAAAGGTCCCCGGACGAAAATCAGTGTATGACACTAATTTCGCTCCTCTCGGTTGACGAGAGTCGCGTGTGACCATGAAATTTCCGCATGTAAATGACTTGTTGTTCCCGGAGGAACAAAAGGTGCAGAAGACTGTGTCAGCCTCTGCATGCTATCAAGCGTTCTGTCTTACAGATAGCAAAAGAATGTTTATACGGATAACCACTCGGGTATTTCCGCGTATCATCGGGCCCGCCGCCTCTGGATGATACAAGGGTGCAGAATGAACAAACTTGGTCTCTGCTTGTCATCGGGCCCGCCGCCTCTGGATGACAAAAGGGTGCGGATAACCGTAAGGTATCTCCGCGTATCATCGGGCCCGCCGCCTCTGGATGATACAAGGGTGCAGAATGACCAAACTTGGTCTCTACTTGTCACCGGGCCCGCCGCCTCTGGATGACAAAAGGGTGCGGATAACCGTAAGGTATCTCCGCGTATCATCGGGCCCGCCGCCTCTGGATGATACAAGGGTGCAGAATGACCAAACTTGGTCTCTGCTTGTCATCGGGCCCGCCGCCTCTGGATGACAAAAGGGTGCGGATAACCGTAAGGTATCTCCGCGTATCATCGGGCCCGCCGCCTCTGGATAAATACAAGGGTGCAGAATGACCAAACTTGGTCTCTGCTTGTCATCGGGCCCGCCGCCTCTGGATGACAAAAGGGTACGGATAACCGTAAGGTATCTCCGCGTATCATCGGGCCCGCCGCCTCTTGATGATACAAGGGTGCAGAATGACCAAACTTGGTCTCTGCTTGTCATCGGGCCCGCCGCCTCTGGATGACAAAAGGGTGCGGATAACCGTAAGGTATCTCCGCGTATCATCGGGCCCGCCGCCTCTGGATGATACAAGGGTGCAGAATGACCAAACTTGGTCTCTGGTTGTCATCGGACCCGCCGCCTCTGGATGACAAAAGGGTGCGGATAACCGTAAGGTATCTCCGCGTATCATCGGGCCCGCCGCCTCTGGATGATACAAGGGTGCATAATGACCAAATTTTGTCTCTGCTTGTCATCGGGCCCGCCGCCTCTGGATGACAAAAGGGTGCGGATAACCGTAAGGTATCTCCGCGTATCATCGGGCCCGCCGCCTCTGGATGATACAAGGGTGCAGAATGACCAAACTTGGTCTCTGCTTGTCATCGGGCCCGCCGCCTCTGGATGACAAAAGGGTGCGGATAACCGTAAGTTATCTCCGCGTATCATCGGGCCCGCCGCCTCTGGATGATACAAGGGTGCATGTCACATGACCTCAGGGTCAGTATGACAAAGATTATGGGGAGGCCGACAAAAGCAAGGCTCTTGCTCCTACGTATCCTCCAATGAGGAAATCAGACCTACGTAGTTCTTGATAACTTGTGAGACTTGAAAAAGTCTCGGTGTTTTCTCCACTAAAATGCAAACATGCTTTAGCAAAGAGACAAATATTCCAACTGATTAGAGCAGCATATGCCTTTTTGAGTGAAAAACAATGCGTCTACTGGGGAAGGAGAGTATGCTGATGAAATTTTCTCATAACCATAAATGAGATTTTGGATGTTAGCATTTCGTTTCTAAATGACCATTTAGAGGAAACACTGGGTTCGACAAAAATAGAAGAAATCCACTCAAAGTGTATCAATCTCGCACAGGTAAGTGTTTTATCCTAATTCCGAACCATAGATATGTCATGACTTAACTTTGCAAATTATTTCCTATCAAATCAAAAATTACATGTGTGATCATGGATCAATAGGACTTCCCTTGGGAATGGGTTCTTTTGGTGGTTTTTTTTTTCGGCTTTTGTGTGTTTTTGGCTTTTGATTTTTCTGGCTTTTTCTGTTTAGTGCGGAGCGAGAAAAAAAAGTCGCTAGCGCACGGGATTTTGGTTGGTAATCAAAGGGAGAAGACTATTTTAGGTCGTGGTTCCCTTTCCTTCTTTTTTCGTTCATTTGGTGACAATTCTGTATTGTTCAGATATTGTCCGGTCCAAAGACCTCTCTGCATATTTCTTCTGTTTTTCCTTCGATCCCCGATCATGGGCTTTCTTTCCTTCTTCTTCTTCTTCTTCTTCTCTTTTTTTTTTCTCCCATTCTTTGATTGGGAATTTTCTTTCTTTTCTTTTTGCTTTCTCCCACTCTTTGATTGGAAATTTCCTTTCTTTTCTTTTTTTGCTCCCGAGGGTAAGGATTGATGGTGAGTCAGGATTTTGGCTCAAGGCTTGTAGAATGGCTAGACATGATACATGTCAGGGTTTGGTTTGGTTCAAGGATAAAAAGGGGTGCCCCACATTATTTCCATGACACAAATGCAAAAATGACGATTTGCAAATTTTATGCAAAATTGGTTATGCATGCACCTATGTGGACACTCAAGTGTCAAACTTTTATGGTCATGTGATGCTAGGGCTCAGGATTCATTTCCTCTATTTTAAATCAACCCAATGTTTCCAAAATATGTTCTTTTATCAATTTGTGCATTCATCCGGGTCCATTTCGGGCGTCCGGGGAAATTTCACAGCATTCACCCTTCAGGTGTAGACACGTTTTTTTCTTCAAAAATCGGTTATGATCAATGAATTTTTTCCGAAGAAGAGTTGGAAATCATCTCTTTTCAAAAGCATGTCGGTTTTTAGCTAGACAACTTATTTTCTCTTTTTCCACCTTTTTCCTTACTTGCCTTCTTCTTTTTTCTTATTTGCTCTCTTTTTCTTTACTTGCCCTCTTCTTTTTTCTTATTTGCTCTCTTTTTCTTTACTTGCCCTCTTCTTTTTTTTTTTTACTATTTCATTTTCTTTTCTTTTCTATTTTTATTTTTATCATGATTTTTTTTGTTTATTTTACATATATACTTTTGGACGATGTTCCTAAACGAAGAACTCTACATGGTTCCAGAATTTCAAACATCATCGATAGTAATGATATATAAATACTAACGCAACAATCTAAACAAAAATGTATGCGCTGTACAAATGACAATCGAAACAACAAAAACAAACATTAGTCTCTCAAGTCAAAACAATAACATAGAATAAAAATGACAAAAGAAATATGAAAGAAAACATGAATCTGGGGATCTCCCAGTCACGTATCTCCACTCCCTCCCAAGAAGTCAAGCAAATCGGCCATCTCCTCATCCTCGTAGGCTTCTTCTCCATCGCCGGGAGCTTCTGGGGGTGCCTCTCCTGCTTGGGCCTCGGGCCAATCTCCGGGCCATGCAACCTCTGCCCTGAACTGGTCTGGAGTAGGGCATGAAAAAGAAGCGAAGCCCTGGCTCTGCATGCTAAGGCTCATCTGGTACAGACAATCATGGGTCCGTACATGTGCTCGGTGGTTGGCCGCCTGCTGGCGAACCAAATGCCGTAAATACTGCTCCATGTCAAATGCCCCAGCCTGGCCAGCCTGATGAGGTGGTGGGGGCGCGCCTGCGGCCTATGGAGCATCACCCTGAGCCTGTCTCTGGGTACAGTACTTCTCAATAAAAGCCCGGGTGATGGGCGGCCGAATCACCTTGGTAGGTGCAACGGGGACTCCGAACGACTGGCAGAGTCCTGTGATCAGTGCGGGGAATCCCAGGGCCCTGTTGGACTTATCTGGGTCCAAAGGGTGCCTAGTGGGCGCCATACCTGCAAAAATATAGATGGCATCAGCGATCAACTGAGCCACATGGATGCTCATCCGTGTCAGGATGGCGTACACCAGCTGGCACTTCGGCATGGGGAGGTCAGAATTATGATCGGTGGGCAGGATGTTGCTGAGGAGCAACGTCATCCATATCTGGGTCAGGGTGGTCATGTTGGTGCGCATGATTTGCACTCGCCTCCCTGCAGCAGTCTGGGCAAAATCCTGTCCCGGTATACATAGCAGCTGGGCGATGGCCTCCTCATCGAACCCGTCAGACCGGTTCCTCCTCTGGCCATACTCACATTCCTGGCCCTCTTCCAACACCAACGGATATCCTAGGAGTTGGCCGATAGCGTCGGCATCAAATGGGATCCACTGACCCCTTACCCTGGATCTCATGTCACGCACGCCCTCCTCTGTTGGCCAAGCATTGGCATAAAACTCAAGGACTATTTCTGGATCAAACTTGGCCATGGGAGTAACCAGTGATGCCCACCGCCGGCGCCCTATTTCCTCCTGGAAATCAGTATACTCGTCGTCCCTGAGCTGGACGCGTCGCTCCCGGAGAAACGACCATCCCTTGATGGCCTCGAAGCGCTGCTGGTGTACAGCACTCCTAAAGCGGTGACTATCATACTCCGGAGCGGAACTAGTTCCTTCGGCTGCCTTGTCCTTCCTGGACCTCTTTGAGGCAAGCTTCCTCGGGGCCATTTCCTGCGAAGACAAACATTTGGAAAGTTAGTTTTACCAGTGGGACACTACTCTTAAAACAAAAATGACATACAACCTCCTCCCATAAATACAAACATCAATGTAAATTTAGAGCAAGCTTATGCGCATATTTCCCTACGAACGTTCACTTGCACAAGACATCCTATTAACTGAAAAAATGCACCCATATACAATCAAGGTAGCTTCATTACCTAGATTATTTACATGTACTTCCAAGGTGTATTTGTTATTTACATCACACACGCCTCCTTGGCTAAATTTACATACATGCATACTCAAAGCATTTCGGGGTACCAAAAATTGCACATGCGTTCATCTTGGTATTTCTAATACCTATACATATACAAACTTCATGATGAATCTTGACTACCTACGCAATAAGGTGCTACATTTCATGCTCTTTTTTTTTTTTTTTTTTTTTTCAAGTTTTTGCTACCTAAAGCCGCATGCAAATTCAAGCATATTTTCCTTTGCTGACTAAAATCGTATTCAAATTAAAAGGTATATATTTTTTTGTAATATGGTTTCTTCACATAACATGCAACATATTTATATATATTTTTTGTGAGACATTTTGACTACCAAAAATTATATATACATACATCCAAGTATCTTGCTATTATACCCAAAGTGTAAATTGCCAAAGGTATCTTGCTACCTATTCTAAACCTACACATTCATGACGAGCAAAATTCCTAAACATCTAGGCGTAGGGAAAATATTGTAGTGTGGCCCATAGCTGATTGCTGGCCAAAAAGGGTAACTTTACCCAATATGCACCTCCTCTTGTGTTCTTTTTGCATAAAATTTTAATTCCTAGGCCTAGGATATATGTGGGGCAATTACTCTAGCCTTTTTCGGGAATGAATACATATTCCAAAAATAGAAAATGTGTACAAACCAAAATGCCCCATGGGTTGTTTCCTTACAAAAGTCACGCGCTAATGCCATTGAGGCATTTCACCGAACACTTGGTGGGCGCGCGTTTAGGCGTCAATAGCAAGAGAACGGGGACAATGTGGCATGTCCCATTGTTCCAAAATGCATTATAGGCCTAGGGCCATCCCATACAAACCCCTAATTCAACCTAATCAAGCAAGAAAACAAACCAAAATTGCCCCATACATTTGAGCACATTCCCACAATTTAGAGCACCAAAAGGAGATCAAAATACACCAATGAAAAGCTAGAAAGCTTAGGGATGGAATACTTACTTGTTGGTGATGAACAAAAGCGCAAAACGGAACCAAAAAATGCGAAAAAGGATGACCCTAGGGCTGCAAACTCGTCAATCCCGTGGGTATGGCTTTTGAAAGGGGGGAAAAGAAGTTTTTGAATGCAAAAACGTCCCCCTTTTCGTCATTCTTATAATTTGGTGCAGGGGTGGCTCGCCCAGGCGAGCTAACCTGCACTTTTTTTTTTTTTTTTGAGGGGAACATTAACCATGTCCCCTCCCTTCTCATGGATTAGCATCTTGCCTAACTTGAACTTACTTAGGTTAGAATTTAGATGTTGATTACTTATTTTACTTTTTTTTTTTTTAAAACAAACAAATAGTAAAAGAAAGCTGCAAAATACAAAGGATACGGGGCTGCCTTGCAGCGACATTCTCTGCTCGTTTCGCGCAGAGAAGGGGCAACGATCGGTCGGCCGTGACCCCATCCCCACTTGCATCCGTCCTTAAGTACCTGCAAGTAATAAACAACCAGGTATGGCCAATCTTGACCGCGTTATTATCTTACCTTGATTGGTTTCTGCCGTTCATGTTTTGTCTCTACTCCAGAAGGTAGCCCAAGGTGATCCTGCCCCTGTTTTACCACAACAATATACATGCGTATGCGTATGCGTATGCATGAATGTTTTCAAACGCAGAAAATTTAGGGAAAGTTGGTTCAGGTTCAATTCTAATTAAGCGCTTGGGGGATCCCATGAACTGAGCGGAAGGGCTCAGGTGATCACAGATTAACGCAAGGTGTGAAACTAACGTGAGGACTAAAAGCCTCGAATCCACGTTCATTTCTTTGAAAGATTGTAACGAGAGATACAACAGACAGGAAATCCCTGGGGGAAATCCAGAAAACGCATAAAGATAAAGAACATGCAGCGACATCCTTAATTGCCCCAGCTTCTAAGCATAATATTGTTTGACGACATCAGAGTTCACGGGTGAAGGTAGCTCTTCGCCATCCATGTTGGTAAGCACCAGGGCTCCTCCGGAAAAAGCCCTCTTCACAACAAAAGGCCCTTCGTAGTTCGGGGCCCATTTCCCTCGATGGTCCTTGACAGCATGGGACATTTTTTTTAGCACAAGGTCTCCCTCATGGAACTTGCGTAAGCGTACTTTCTTGTCGAATGCACTCTTCATTCTTTGCTGGTATAAGCGCCCATGACTCATGGCCGTTAAGCGCTTACCCTCAATGAGGTTGAGCTGATCGTAGCGTGTTTGAGCCCACTCTGATTCCTTTAATCCGGATTCTGCCAAGATCCTTAATGACGGGACTTCTACCTCAAACGGTAACACAGCCTCCATCCCATATACCAATGAGAACGGCGTTGCCCCAGTTGACGTTCGCACTGAAGTCCGGTAACCGTGTAACGCGAATGGGAGCATCTCGTGCCAATCCTTGTATGACACGGTCATCTTTTGGATAATCTTTTTTATATTCTTATTGGCCGCTTCCACGGCTCCATTCATCTTTGGCCGGTAGGGCGTGGAATTGTGATGCTGGATTTTAAACTCCTCGCACATTTCCGCCATCATCTTATTATTCAGGTTGGTGCCGTTGTCCGTGATAATCTTCCTTGGCAAACCATATCGACAGATGATCTCTTTCTTAATGAACCTGACCACCACATTCCTCGTGACATTGGTATATGAAGCCGCCTCGACCCACTTGGTGAAATAATTTATCGCTACGAGGATGAAGCGATGACCATTCGAGGCCTTGGGCTCAATGGCCCCGATGACATCTATTCCCCACATGGAGAAAGGCCAAGGGGCGGACATGACATTCAGAGGATGTGGTGGGGCATTGACATTATCTGCGAATGCTTGACATTTGTGGCACTTCCTCACATGGACACAACAATCACTTTCCATGGTAAGCCAGTAATAACCTGCTCTTAGGATCTTCCTGGCCATAGCATGTCCGTTGGCGTGCGTTCCAAACGAGCCCTCATGGACTTCTTCGATCATGTGATTTGCCTCCTTGGCATCCACACACCGCAGGAGTGTCATGTCGTGATTTCTTTTATACAGTATGCTTCCGCTCATGAAGAAACCGGCTGCCAACCTCCTCAATGTCCTTTTATCGTTGTCGGCAATCTCTGGCGGGTATTCTTTGCTTACGACATATCGCTTGATGTCGTAATACCAAGGCTTTCCGTCCCGTTCCTCTTCCACTTGGCAACAATGTGCGGGTTTGCCACGACACCAAAATTCAATGTAGGGTAGATCCCCGTGCGGTGTTAGCTGGAACATAGACGCCAACGTAGCAAGTGCATCCGCCATTTGATTTTCCTCGCGGGGAACATGATGGAAGGAGATCTCATCGAAAGTCTTAGCCAATTCCTTGATATAGGCTTTGTAGGGTATCAGCTTGGGATCTCTAGTTTCCCATTCCCCTCTCAGCTGATGGATTACCAACGCTGAGTCGCCGTACACCTTGAGTAGTTTGACATTGGAGTCAATTGCTGCCTGGACGGCTAGGGCACATGCTTCATATTCGGCCATGTTGTTGGTGCAGTCGAATCCTAGCCTGGCTGTGAAAGGTACACATTGATTGTCCGGAGAGACCAACACTGCCCCAACGCCATGACCTAGAATGTTTGACGCTCCGTCAAACCATACAGTCCATTTGTCCCGATCTTCGTCCAACTTTTCCTCGAACAAGGCCATGATGTCCTCATCCGGGAATTCCGGATGCATGGGCTGGTAGTCGTTAAGAGGCTGTTGAGCCAAATAATCTGCCAAAGCGCTTCCTTTTATCGCCTTTTGGGTGACGTAGACTATATCAAACTCAGATAGCAAGACTTGCCACCGGGCGATTCGTCCTGTGAGAGCTGGCTTTTCAAAGATGTACTTAACCGGGTCCATTTTGGATATCAACCAGGTAGTATGGCTCAGCATATACTGCCTTAGGCGATGGGATGCCCATACTAAAGCACAACACGTTCTTTCGAGCAAGGAGTAATTCATCTCACAGGTCGTGAACTTCTTACTTAGGTAGTAAACAGCGCGCTCTTTCTTCCCGGATTCGTCATGTTGCCCCAGCATACACCCCATTGACTCGTCCAAGATTGTCATGTACAAAATGAGAGGCCTTCCAGGTACTGGTGGCATAAGCACGGGAGGATTCATTAGGCACTTTTTGATCCTTCCAAAAGCCTCTTGGCAATCCTCATTCCACTGATCAGTTTGGTTTTTGCGCAAGAGTTTAAACAATGGCTCACAAATGGTGGTGAGCTGCGATATGAATCTGGCAATATAATTCAAGCGCCCCAGGAAACCTCGGACTTGCCTCTCTGTACGGGGTTCTGGCATCTCAAGGATAGCCTTCACTTTTTCGGGGTCTACCTCTATCCCTTTCTGGCTTACAATGAAACCAAGCAATTTCCCTGATTTGACCCCAAAGGTACACTTAGCGGGGTTCAACCTTAATTGATATTTCTTAAGCCTTTCGAACAATTTCCGCAGGTTGACAAGGTGTTCTTCCTCGGATTTAGATTTAGCAATTATGTCGTCCACGTAGACCTCGATCTCTTGATGCATCATATCATGGAACAAAGCTACCATGGCCCGTTGATAAGTTGCCCCGGCATTCTTGAGTCCAAAGGACATCACCTTGTAACAGAACGTTCCCCACAGGGTGACGAAAGTAGTCTTTTCCATATCCTCGGGCGCCATCTTTATCTGATTGTAACCAGAGAAACCGTCCATGAAGGAAAATAAAGCGAAATTGGCCGTGTTATCTACGAGGATATCGATGTGTGGTAAAGGAAAAT
The DNA here is from genome assembly GCF_000004515.6 of Glycine max. NCBI lineage: Eukaryota > Viridiplantae > Streptophyta > Magnoliopsida > Fabales > Fabaceae > Glycine > Glycine max. Next base: position 7,613,217 of record NC_038255.2, read on the forward strand.
TGTCCTTGGGACTGGCCCGATTCAGGTCCCGATAATCTACACACATTCGTACTTTCCCATCTTTTTTAGGAACTGGTACGATGTTGGCAACCCATTCTGGATACCGAGCGACGGCCAGAAATCCAGCGTCAAATTGCTTCTTCACTTCTTCTTTCATCTTCAAGGATGTTTCGGGCTTCATCCTCCTCAGTTTCTGTTTTACCGGGGAACACTCGGGATTTAGAGGTAATCGGTGCTGTACAATGTCAGAACTCAAACCGGGCATATCTTGGTATGACCAAGCAAAGATGTCTTGCTAGTCTTTTAGCAGGATTATTAATTCTTCACGGATAGGTGCGGTAATACCTGTACCTATCTTTACTTCCCTCTTTCCACTGCCAATTCCTAAGTCTACTAGCTCCGTTTCTTCTTGATGAGGCCCCATTTCTTGGTCCTCATGGGCGACCATTCTTTCTAGTTCTGGGGGAAGTCCCACATCCTCATTTCCTTCATCTTCCGTTTGATTCATTTCTTGCTCGAAGTCGATAGACGGGTCCCAGGTATTAGTACCTTCGGGGGACTCGTCATCGGATCTGCCGTTTCAGAAAAAGAAGTAAACATGCAAATGAATGAGAATGGGTAGAGACCAGGAACAGATGAAGAAAGATCCTTGTATTATAAATTCAAAAACAAAAGACACAAAGCCTTAACAAAAGGAAAAACTCTAAAGCCTAGGCCCAACTATAGAGCTTTTAAAACCGTAAAGGTTTACATTATGCTTGTTGCGTAAATGCCGGGGCGTTCCTCCACTCGCCAATTTCCCAGCTGGAAATCAGGAGGGCATGGTCGTACCAAATCCAAAGTACTCGGAATACCATCTTCGCATATCGCAAACGCTTGACCTTTGTCTCCCGAACCCGCGCTTATAAAGCTTCTACTTATGTGGCAGGGCGGGCTTCCTTCACCTTCTTGTCTCCAACGCGAACTTTGACCATTGTTCTTCCTTCCCGCGATGCTTCTTTTCATGTCCGCCTGAGTGGGCTTATAGCCTAAACCATACTTCCCACGATTTCCTTGGGTATTTATCAGGCTAGTTATGCCGCCGTTGTTTTTTCCTAAACCCATCCCGGGTTCATAACCGTTCCCCAACATAACTCGGGCCATCATTACCGCTGCATCGGACAGACAAGGCTACCCAAAGAGGGAGTCCACGGAGGAAATGCTGACCACCTCAAAAGACTGGAAAGCAGTTTCTAACGATTCTTCTGCGGCTTCCACATAAGGCATGGAGGATGGGCAGCTTACCAAGATATCTTCCTCGCCTGACACGATGACCAAGTGCCCCTCCACTACGAATTTCAGCTTTTGGTGGAGTGTAGAAGGCACAACTCCCACTGAGTGGATCCACGGGCGCCCCAACAGGCAGCTGTAGGGGGGGTTAATATCCATTATTTGGAAGGTGACTTGACAGGTGTGAGGGCCTATTTGTACTGGGAGATCGATCTCTCCCCTAACCTCTCGGCGAGTGTCGTCGAAGGCCCGAACCACCATTGAACTTGGTTTTAAGTGGGAAGCATTGAATGGTAACTTCTCCAAAGTGCTCTTAGGCATCACGTTTAAACTGGAACCATTATCGATGAGCACCTTGGCTACGATATGGTCCATACACTTGACTGATACGTGTAAAGCCTTATTATGCCCTCTCCCCTCGGCGGGGATTTCTTCTTCGGCGAAGGCAAGATAGTTGTTGGCAGTGATATTGTTGACCAGCCCTCCGAAACCTTCTACCGAGATATCTTGAGCCACGTGAGCCTCGTTCAGCACTTTTACTAGCAGAGCCCGATGAGGCTCGGAGCTCATAAGTAACTCCAACAGCGAGACCCTAGCCGGGGTTTTGTTGAGCTGTTCGATAACCTTGAATTCGCTCTGCTGAATTATCCGAAGGAACTCGCTGGCTTCCTCTAGCGACACCTCCTTTCTACCATCCTTTTTCTCCGGGGGCCCCTTTGCTGGAATATCTTTATTCGAAGCGTGGGGTGCTTCGCCATCTTGTTCCTCCACCACTTTTCCTTTTCCCTTGACGTCGGCGGGTTGGACTGGTAGGTCCGGAGGTGCGAACACACGACCACTACGGGTCACACCACTCAGTCCCGTGATATTTGTTACTTTAGTTGACAGCGAGCTGACGTCAGTGACTTCTTCTTCCTTCTTCCCCGGAGGTGTATATCTCCACGGGACCGCGTGACTATTTTGGTACGGGAAAGGAACAGGTTTGGCCATTAAGGGGTGTCCGGGCTTTTGCGAAGCTGCGCTTTTAGTGAAGTATATCACCAAGGGTTTGGGCTTCGCAACACCGCTCCCCTCCGTAGATTGCATGCATATATGCTGCTCTTCTTTTCCTTCAATGCCGACTTCCAGTCGACCTTGATCTATCATCCGCTGTAACAATTCCTCTACTTCCAAACACGTCTCCATGTCATGCATCTCGCCGGAATGTAGCAGACAGGAATCCTCCTTACACCCACTATGGGGAATCACACCTCCCTTTTGTAGGGCCTCAAAGATAAACCTCCTAGGGGTTGCCACATCCCTTAAAGGTTTAGACCGGTGCGGCCTATCGGATTCAACTGCATTAACTGCTCCCCCTCCATGATTGGCGAGCGGGTTGGTTCTCACATTGGGCCGATCCTCTTGGAAAGTCAGCCATCCAGCATCCATTAAATGTTGGACCTTGTATTTAAGGGCCAAGCATTTTTCGACGGAATGCCCCGGGACACCCCCATGGTACTTGCAAGTTGCGTTAGGGTCATACCACTTCGGGAAAGGGGGTTCGAGGACCCTTCCGGGAGTTACCACGGCCAAATGATTGGCGATGAGGGATGGTAGAAGATCTTCGTACGTCATTGGGAGCGGGGTGAATTCCGGCAATGGCCTCGGAGGGAAGTTCCTTGTCGTGTTGGAATTACCGGCCGGTCGAGTCGTGTTCGGAGTTGGAACTTGGGGAGCTTCCCTCTGGGTGGGTGCCTTAGGCTGCACGGGTGTTGAACTAGAGGCGTTCCCAGCATGAGCCGAGAAGCTTGGGTGATGTTGCGCGTACTGATGGGTACCATGAGGTGTTTGCTGGGGTTTGACCCACGCGGGTGTTGAAGAGACGGCATGGGCATCTCCTTCCTTCCTTTTTGCCCCTGTTGCCCCGATTCTTTTGGCATTCGCGTTTGTGGAGGAAACGTAATCAAACTTTCCTCTTTTCAATCCAACCTCGATTCTTTCCCCGGCAAACACCAGATCCGCAAAGCTGGACGGCATGTAACCCACTAGCTTCTCATAGTAGAACACTGGCAGAGTGTCTACCATCATGGTGATCATCTCTCTCTCAACCATGGGAGGAGCTACTTGTGCCGCCAAATCCCTCCATCGCTGCGCATATTCTTTAAAGGTTTCACCCTCTTTCTTGAACATATTCTGCAGTTGAGTACGGTCAGGAGCCATATCAGAATTGTACTGATACTGCCTTAGGAAGGCGGTAATCAAATCCTTCCAAGTACGGATACGGGAAGCTTCCAAATTAGTGTACCACACTACCGCAGCTCCGGCCAAGCTATCCTGAAAGAAGTGTATCAACAGCTTTTCATCTTTAGAGTGGGCGCCCATCTTACGGCAGTACATTTTGAGATGGTTTTTGGGACAAGTCGTCCCTTTATACTTGTCGAAGTCCGGCACTTTGAACTTCGGGGGAATAACAACATCAGGTACTAAGCAAAGATCCGTCATGTCTGCAAACGGATAGTCCCCAAATCCTTCCACAGCCCTCAATCTTTCCTCAAGGAGATCGAGCTTCCTCCTTTCTTCAGTTGCCGGGGGCGGCCCTTCCATGGACAAAACTATTGGCGAAGCTGCGATGTAGGGTTGAGGCAACGTGCCTGGTGCCGGCCCTTCGGGGATCGGGGGATAGAACTCGACATCCCTCCGAGCATAATCTTGAGGGTCTTTATGGACTTCGTCGGGCTGCTGAGGAGGCTCTCTTTCATGGACGGGAGAGGCAACATGGCCCGCATCTTCTTGCAAGACGGGTGGTGAATAGTTGGGCGGCAATCCATAAGGGTAAGCCGCTCGGTTGTATCCCAGGTGAGGGCTGCCATCGTGCCCCAGTGTGTCCCTTCCCCGTCCTACTATGTTTGAGGGAGGATGGTGCGTAGTTGCCAAGAGAGTCGGGTCTGCTTCGGCAGCCGAACTGACAGCGGCGGCGGTGGCCGCGTTCTTCTCTATGAGCTGCTTCATACTTAACATGGCCTCCATCATGGAGGCCATTTGTTCTTTCAGAGCCGACATGTCGGCTTTCATCTGTTCCTGCGTCTCCTCTTGATCACCCATCGTTTTAGATTTGGATCTGGTGCGATAGGGATCCCTTGCGGCGCGTTTAGTTATGGTGTTTTTTCCCTAAAGAAACCAAACGTGAGGAGTGGGTAAAGAAAGAAAATGCATGCTAGAGATGAAACGTAGGAGTGATTTGATTTGCACAAGTTTTTGGAGTAGAAACATGGGACCAACTCATTTTATTTCAAAAAGGAAGTCATATCTAGTCAAGGTCTGAGAGACCATACAAGTTTTCCTAACGATTTCTAATTATGTGGGCCATTAAGTCTATCATATGCTGACAATAGCCGAGAAGCCCGTGAATCTCTTCGGGGGTGGAGTAGGTGTCTGCCATCACTTTGGCCTTGGCTAACAATCGGGGAAGTTCTTGACTCCCGTTCAAGGTAAGAGCAAACCGATCCATCCACATGGTTGCCTCTTGGTGTAAAGAGTCGATCACCCTTCCTCTAGCCTCTTTTTCCGCGTATACTTGGGCATATTCGTCCGCAATCCTATGCTCGTGGGCCGCGGCTAGACCTAACTCTTCTTGGTACTTGGCGATGATAGCTAGCATGTTGGTCTCTGTCTCGCATAAATGCTGAGACAAGCTTCTTTTGGACCTTGAACAAGCAATCAACTCCTCTTTCAGAACCATGCTATGTGTTCGCGACTGGTCTCTTTCTTCCCTTCGCAACTTGAGTTCACTATTGCTACCCCATAGAGCTCCGCGAAATTTGTTCCGGCCATACTCTTCCTTGCGAGCCCTCTTGGTCTCTTGTTCAAGGGCTCTTGCGGTAATTGCATTCTCTTCCCGTAACCCGGCACACTCCTTCCGAACGTGTGTAGCGGCCAACTTGAACTTCTCCTTGGCAAGTTTTGCCTTTCCTAACTCGCTTTTGAGATCTTGGACTTCCTCGTCCTCTTTCGGTGCTTCAAAACTCTCTTCGTTGACGACTTTTAACTTGGCGAGCCAATCTAAACCTCGTATATGAACTTTCAGCCATTCGTGGTACCCACCAATGATGCCATTACGAATGCCTCTAAGCTCTTGATCTTTCCTTAACGGAGTTTCCCATGCCTTATGGATTCTTTGTATAGTCTTGGAATTTTGTGCGCCGAGATCCCTCACAAGGAAAGGAGACATGCTTTCTTCCGTCGGTGCTCCCCTCATGGGGTACCCTAGCTGTCTTATAGCGAGCGCGGGATTGTAGTTAATACAACCCCTCGTTCCTACCAGCGGAATGTTTGGGTATCCTCCACATGAGAAAAGGACTCCTTCTTTTCCTTCCTTCCATCGGGGGAACCAACTGATTGTTCTACCTCCTATCCCGGCCAAGAGCTGGTCCCAATCTATTCTCCTCTTTTCAGTACACGAGCGATGGCTCAGGAGCGGACATGGATGTCTTGTGTCTTGTCGGAACAAGTGCGAAACCAACCAAACACAGAGGGCGGGTAAGCAACAGATGATCCGTGCGCCACTCTTTTCGCACCTTCGGTCAAATGTGTCCAATAGATCTGCCAAGACAGCTACCACCGGACTTTCCTTGCTATGGTGGTAGGCAAGGAAAGCGTCAATTGCTGCTAGGTCTACCAAACCATCCACGTTTGGAAAGAGGACGACCCCGAAAATTAGCAAAGCTAACACATCCATAAACGGGATCCAGTCTCCTTGATTGGCCATACCCCTCGCCTTGTCTTCTAGGTACTTCTGTGGTAGGCCCGCTATGCCGTTCCGAGTCTGTTTTATGCGGTCCAAACCTCTTGCTGAATCCTTGACCATAGTTGCAATTCTGCTCAAAGAGGGGAGACACCCGGAGGAAAGATATGGTTTTCTTCCCCCGAGAGGACATCCTAGAATTTCCCTCAAATTCTTCAATGGTTGGTACTAATTGGAAGTCTCCGAATGTGAAGCACCTCAAAGGCTGGTCGTAGTATTGGGTAAGTGATACAATGGCTTCTATGGACACCTCTGCTATGGTTAACTCTAAGATCTTTCCGTAAGTCTTGCGGAAGGCTTGCATTTGGAGGGGTTCCATCAACCGCCCTAATTCCTTGATGCTGGTGGTATCTAGGCTTTTGACCTTGACTTGGTAGAACCTCTTGCCGGTTTGATTTGTTCCCATGCTTACTAAAGTGAGACAAAAGCTGGTGCAAATCAAAACTCCGATGTCTCATGGGTGGGATGGATGAATGCATGATGGAATGCATATGACACAGATGCAATCTAGGAATGCGGGGGTCCGGGGAATTTGTCCCCTTCTTAGATACGACGTCTAGGGGTAGTGAAATGCCCCAACGCACGTTTTTAAGAAGGCGACACGAACCCTCCGTTGGTTTGTTTACAGTAGGGATCAAGACAGAACCCATATGCAATGCCTATGCAAAAGACACAATGCGGGAATGTGCACAGTATGACAATATTTACCGAACATAAGCAAAAGGGTATATGATACTCATGCATGGCAGTGTGAAAAATGGCACGCAGCGTGTTTGCTTCGTGCCCCTATTTAAGGGACCTATAAGGGAGAGAACTAACTAGGCTTTTAGCAATAATCCCCAAGGTAGTTATATCTCTCTTGATGGTCTCTAGAGGTATCATCCCCTTTGAAGAACATATTGTAGCAGTAGGGACTACTAGCAACAATAGGTTTTCAAAGAGAAAAGCTCTAGATGAGGGTTCACTATAATCAAGCAAGTCGGAGACCTAGCATGATCACAGATTCACCTCCACTCCTTATGCTCCCATGAACCCGGGTATAGGGCCCTTTTTCACTCACAGTGTGTGCAAATAGTGTTGGTGTTTGTGTGCATCAAATGAATAAATATTTACTTCATGCATATGAAATTCTGATACCGATGACAGATGTCGTACCGGATGTCACGACATCACGCTTCAGAACATGCAGATTATATTTGGGAGTATGAACAGATTAACCAAGTAAATAACACAAGAGAATTGTTAACCCAGTTCGGTGCAACCTCACCTACATCTGGGGGCTACCAAGCCAGGGAGGAAATCCACTAAAATAGTGTTAGTTCAAGGTCTAACAGCCACTGTTTACAACCTTCTCACCTAACCACTACCCGTGCGACCTCTACCTAAGAGCCACTCTTAGATATGAGAACCCCTCTCACTCCCTCTCAATCACACTCCCGTGTTTACAATCAAATCAAAACAACACACCAGAGATTGCTCTCTGAACAAAAGAGATCAACTCTACACACTAGAGATCAACTCTACACACAAGAGATCAACTCTACACACTCAGGTCCAACACTTGATGTTAGGGTACCATCAAGGTGGCTCACAAAACACTCAAGTCCCAAAACTCACAAAACAACTCTTCAATCCCGGACTTGGTACAAAACTCGTGCAGCCTCCATGTTTATATAGCAGTGAGCGTATCTGGACTGCAACAGCTTGTGCTGGATGAGATCTATCATTCTTCCTGAAAATCTGCACTTAAAGAACTAAAAGATAACGTTTGATCTTTTAGTTTTTATCTTTAATCTTTAATCCCTGAACGAACTCTTCTAGTTTGTAATTCGAACTTTAATTATCTTTTAATTCGTTCCTAAAGATAGATCATCTAATCTCTTGCTAACTGCACAATAATCTGTTAAAGATATAACAGATTTATATGTCCAGTATTTTCGGGCAAGATGTCCTGGACATCGTATCCGACATCGTGGATCCTGCAACTTAAATGCTTTTAGCAACTCCAGTATTTTCGGGCAGGATGTCCTGGACATTGTATCCGACATCGTGGATCCTGCAGCTTCAATGCTTTTAGCAATTCCAGTATTTTCAGGCAGGATGTCCTGGACATTGTATCCGACATCGTGAATCCTGCAGCTTCAATGCTTTTAGCAATTCCAGTATTTTCAGGCAGGATGTCCTGGACATTGTATCCGACATCGTGAATCCTGCAGCTTCAATTCTTCAACTCCAGCTTTCCTTCATTGTCTAAGTGCTTATGTTTTAACAAAATCTTAGCCAATCTTTTAAAGCTTAGTAAAGCTAGGCACTAACAGCATACATTTAAAATGCACTAAAAGCAACAAAGAGTTTATATACACAGGAACATAATGAAAGGAAACCAACAAAGGGGTAAGTCACGGTAAAGCATTTGCACAAGATTAAATGGCCTAACTCTCTAAAAATCGTCCCCAGTGGAGTCGCCAACTGTCGCAACCTACCCTTCGGCGGGAGGGCGAAACGAGACTCGCGGGATGCGTGTTCCACGAAAGGAATACGCGCGGAGTCGCCACCAACGTTTATTTGAGGAAAACGTCGGAAAAACCGGAAAAGACGCGATCTACGAACTTTTAAGTGAAAGGTTCGGGAGTTGTATTTACGCACGAGGAAGGTATTAGCACCCCACACGTCCGCCCCAAGGGACGGCAGCCTTTAATCGAATGTGCAAACATGACTTTGATTTTTTTATGTTCCCTTTTTATGTCTCTATATCCTTTATACCCTTTTTATATTTTCTCTTTTTGTGGTCGACAAGGGTGTTTCCCTTTGCTCCTACGTATTCCTCAATTTGGGATGAGAAAATCAGACCTACGTAGTTCTTTCTTATCAAGAGATTCTTTTTTACTTAAGTGGTGATCATTTTAAGGCGTTGGACCTTAAAAATGATCCATTTTACTTAGTGAGAAAATGAAATGACAAACTTCAAAAGCCTATTTTTATGGACGAGCTTGACTAGGCGAATTGATTTTAGCCTTTAGTTTCACTTTAGTTATTAATCAATTCGATTAAGAATGAGAAATCCCAAAGAGAAAACGTCCGATTGATTTTCCGCTTTATTTTACTAAAAGATGTCTTTTTGATTATTATATTATTTTTTACCTCTTTTTGATTTCCAACGTGGTTACGGCACGACCGAACGGTCGGAATTTATTTTAACCGAAGTTAATGGATAATACAATTCAAACGTTCGGTGGAAATTTATTTTATTTTTAAGTTAAGCGAGAAATGACTTAAGTAAAATGGCTTAAGCACGTCAACAGGGGGTATAAAAAGTAAGCAAAACGAGAATAAAAATGCACGAAACACAATGTGGACCACTACGGGTACATAGAATGAATCGAAAAGCTTGGTTCGAGGTACTTACCCGTTGAAGATCGAAGAACGATGAAGAACGAATGAAGAACGTCGAAGAATGGTTGAAACCTTTGCGAAATTCCTCACGGAAAACGTTACGGAAACGTTTCGGAAGCGCCTCGGCTTAGATTTTCTTCACGGAAACGATTTTTCCAAGCAAATTCGAAAGAGAGAGAAGTGCCAAAGGGGCTGAACCCTTTTCTTCTTCACTTCCTCCCCTATTTATAGCAAAATAGGGGAGGTGGTTGCCGCCCAGCTCGCCCAGGCGAGCTCAGCTCGCCCAGGCGAGCCAGGTTGCTTCCTCCAGAAGCAACAGCCTTCTGGAGGAATATTCTGGAGGGCCCAAGTGGGCCTGGGTGCTATTTGCACCCCCATTTTTACTAAGTACACCCCCCTCTGCTGTTTTTTTGGTGATTCTTTTTTCGTAAAGTTACGGAAACTTACGAATTTCGTAACGATACTTGTTTTCTTTCCGTAATGTTACGGAACCTTGCGGATTACATAATCATCCCCCTTTTGACTTACGGAATGTTACGGAACCTCACTTAATTATGCAACGATGCTTCCGTTTGATTTCCGGTGTGTCACGGAAACTTACGGATTGTGCATCAATATTTTTTTGGTTTTTCGGCATGTCCTGGAATTTCACAAATTGCCTAATGATGGATGCCAAGCACCTCACAAGGACCAAAGAAAGGTCGCATGTCATCAAGCAAAGTTCCCCGGACGAAATTAGGGTATGACAGCAAGGAACATACCTCCCAAGAAGGGTCTCTGCGAGTCTGGCAAAACTGGGCCTAGTTTTCCTTGCTGATGCCGTATTTCTCACAGACAGTGTCCTCGACACCGTCCTGATCGGCTGCAGGGGCCCATTTCCTCGTGAGGTCTGATTTAAACTGCCTTCATCTCTCCCCCACGATCTGTAGTAACTTCCTTTTCGTCCTACTATCAGAAGCCTTTGGGATATCAAATTCCGCCTGACAACATCAAATAAAGTTTATTTGTTACAATAATGTATTTTTTGGCTATTAATTAAACAAAATCAAATAAGAAAAGAGAAATACCTAAATATCCTCCCAAATCAGGTCCTTCTGAGCAGTAAGGACCTTCTTCCAGTTCTCGTAGGTGATGTCCACCTTATCATGTGCCACAATCCCCAAATATGTTTTTAATTTCTTCCTGTGGGGACCGTCGGCCTTCCCGGTAGCAGGATCAACATGCACCACTGGTCTCTCAGCACTAGGTGGTCTAGTGGACAACAATCGTAGACGTGAGGCTTTGCGTGTCCGCTTCACGGCAGAGGGCGAAGCCGATGCGTCCGAAGTAGGAGGAGGAGGAGGAGGAGGAGAAGGAGGAGGAGAAGTGGAGGCAGGTGGAGAACCCATGATCTTTTATACAATAACATACAAAATAGGATTAATGAAAAAAGGATCAATCATAAGTTTTTTTTGGAAGGCAAAAGTATAATATTATTAAACAAAACCCCACCACAGAAGGAGAGAAGATAAATTAACCAAAGGACTCTGAAAGATTGGTAGTTGTGCTTTTTAATTGTGATTTGGGGCAACCATGTTATAAAAAGTCTATTACATGTAATCAACAGTCAATGTATGCTTGATGGAATATAAATACTATATCTTCATAAATACACATGTACATGGCATCCTTAGGACTTCATCCATGTTTTCTTTGATATTGATTTTCTTTATTGCAGAAAACAAAGAGGGGAACGAGCAACAATTTGAAGGTTGTACATTCAGGAACTAAAGAATTCAAAATAGCTAGAAATAAGAGGGATTTGTTTTTGGGATTTTCTGAGCACCAAGAGCGGCTACGCAAGAAGCTTGCACTTGAGGAGGGAAGGATATTTGCAGCTAATGAACAACTTTCTTAACTATTTGTCCTTCAGATTTTACTGTTTCTTTTTACTAATATGTAAATATAAATAGTATAAGGCTATGGCGTAAAAACATGGTCTATATTTACTTCTAAGATTGTTAGGGGTAAAAAAGACCATATCCATAAGCCATAGTCTTATACTATTTATATTTACATATTAGTAAAAAGAAACAGTAAAATCTGAAGGACAAATAGTTAAGAAAGTTGTTCATTAGCTGCAAATATCCTTCCCTCCTCAAGTGCAAGCTTCTTGCGTAGCCGCTCTTGGTGCTCAGAAAATCCCAAAAACAAATCCCTCTTATTACTAGCTATTTTGAATTCTTTAGTTCCTGAATATACAACCTTCAAATTGTTGCTCGTTCCCCTCTTCAAAAATGAGGAGGATCTTCATAGGACTTCATCCAGTTGATGTTTATCGCCAGTTTCATCATCCACCACCCTTTTCTTCTCTACCTTCTCACGTTTGTTGTTGTTAAACCCATATTTATGCCTTCTTCCCTTCATGTCTTGTTTTATCACAACTTTAGCCGAATTTCCTATCTTCAGCACAGTTGAATCTCCTGTCTTATTCTCCAATGACATACTTTGATGGCCTGTATCTCTTGTTTTCGTATGTTCTAGTGGTTCAGCTTCAGAATGCATAGAGCAATCAGAATTTTCCAGTGATCACCAAAGGCTTCTGCATCAGCGTTGACACTCTCTACCTTCTTTAGTTTATGCTTTTGTGTTGCATTCCGTGCTTCCTCCTTATAATTCTCAGATTTATTGGAGGTCTCACTAGAAGGATCAGCACCAATCCGTGCCTGTTCCTCCTCTACCAGCTCAATATCTTTCGTTTCACCTTTGCTTTTGTAAACTACACTGTAATTTACAAAACAAAAGTTGAAAGGAAAGATATTGAGGTGGTAGACGAGAAAGAAGCACAGATTGGTGCTGATCATTATAGTGCAACCTCCAATAAATCTGAGATTTATAACGATGAAGTACGGAATGCAGCACAGAAGCATAAACCAAAGAGGGTGGAGAGTGTCAATGCTGATGCAGAAGCCTTTGGTGATCACTGGAAAATTCTGATTGCTTTATGCATTCTAAAGTTGAAGCACTAGAACATACGAAGACAAGAGATACAGGCCATCAAAGTGTGTCATTGGAGAATAAGACAGGAGATTCAACTATGCTGAAGATAGGAGATTCGGCTAAAGTTGTGATAAAACAAGACATGAAGGGAAGAAAGCATAAATATGGGTTTAACAACAATAAACGTGAGAAGACAGAGAAGAAAAGGGTGGTGGATGATGAAACTGGCGACAAACATAAGCTGTATGAAGTCCTAAGGATACCATGTAAAACAAAAAACTGATGCCTCACTCAGAGAAAAATGTAGTTGTCACTTACTTGCTTTGGTGACCTCTGTCTCTGCAGAAAATTACATTAGACGATGTTAATCAATTCTCCTTCATCATGATCATTTCGATTAGCATGAACGTCGTCAGCTTCTTCTTCTCCGACAACGTTACGAGTGATTTGAGTGGTCAAAGGACTAACATAGGTGTCCATGTATGAATCATCATCTTCTACATTAACACCAATTGTTTTGCCCTGCAGAACCACGCACCACCTTTCATCACAAGGGTCTTGCACGTAAAATACTTGTCTAGCTTGTTCTGCCATGATGAAAGGGTCATTGTGGTAACCAAGTTTCTTTAGGTCTACCAGCGTAAATCCTATATCATCGGTGCGCACACTGGTGTTGTTGTCAACCCATTTAAATTTGAAAACACATACCGTAAATTTCACATAGTTAAGCTCCCAAATTTCATCAATGAACCCAAAGTAAGGGATGGAAGCTACACAGGGATTGGCGTCATTGATACTTGCAAAGTGTTGAGATTCATCCCTTAGGGTGACCCCGCTGTTCTGCATTGTACTTTTGTCATCTTATGCTTTTGTGTAAAATGAATACCTATTTATGTCGTATCCTTGCCAGGTTATAACATTTCTTTTAGGCCCATCTGCTAGCTTTCTTAATGTTTATGAAGCATTCTCATCTGCAAAGATTGTATCTTTAAACCAATCACAGAAAATCTTGTTATGCTTTCTCAACACCCAATTCTTTGACATTTTCAGATTATTCTGTTTGACTAAAGCTTCATGCTAAACTATGTATGGCAAAACTTCATTACTGTTGTTCAAGACATCCAAGTGAGCTTGTAACAAATCTTCTACACTTGGAGTGATCACATGCAGTCCTCTTGAACCCTTACCACCCACTCTGTCATCATGCCGAGACTCAGGAAGCCCAACAGGTTTAGCCTTCTCTAAGTATTCTGAACAAAATTCAATGGCTTCTTCTGCAATGTACCTCTCAACAATAGATGCTTATGGACGATATAGATTCTTTGTATACCCTTTTAAGATCTTCATGTATCGCTCAACCGGGTACATCCACTGTAGATAAACAGGACCACAACATTTGATTTCTCTGACCAGATGCACAATCAAGTGAATCATGATGTCAAAGAAAGCAGGGGGAAAATACATCTCCAACTGGCACAGTATAATTGTGGCCTCATTTTCCAACTCAACAAACATGACTGGATCAATGACTTTGCTAAATATAGCATGGAAGAAAAAGCACAGGCGAGTTATCGCTAACCTGACTTTGTTTGGAAAGATGTCTCGTATAGCCACGGCTAACAATTGTTGCATGAGCACGTGACAATCGTGAGACTTTAACCCTACAAGCTTAAGCTCCTTCAACTGCACAAGGCTCTTAATATTTGAAGAGTATCCTTGTGGAACCTTCACTCGACGAAGACACTGACAAAAACTTATCTTCTCCTTCTTGGACAAAGTATGGCAGGTTGGGGGCAAGTAAATTTTCTTCCCATCAGACCTTGGATGCAACTGTGATCGTATACCCATATCAGCTAGATCTTGACGGGTATTCAAGCCATCCTTCGTCTTGCCTTGAATGTTAAGGAGCGTCCTAATCACACTGTCACAAACATTTTTCTCCACATGCATAACATCAATACAATGTCTAATGTCAAGATCACACCAGTATGGAAGATCAAAGAAAATGGACCTCTTCTTCCATATGCAACTCTGACTTTTATCCTTCTTTTGGGTCTTCCTAAATACAGTATTCAGGTGCTGAACCTGCTGATATACCTACTCACTAGTCAACGGTATCAGTGCAATATCATGCTCTTAACTTCCATTAAAAGCTTTTTTCAGTCTTCTGTAAGGATGATTGGGTGTTAGAAAGCGGCGATGCCTACTGTAGACTGTTTTTCTCCCATGTTTAAGTTGTATGTGACTTGTATTTTCTTCACAGATGGGGCATGCATGATGACCCTTAACACTATAACCGCTGAGATTCCCATATGCCGAAAAGTCATTAATGGTACAAAAAAGCATTACACGCATTTCAAAGGTCTCCTTATGAAATGCATCAAAGACTGCAACCCCCTTGTCCCACAACTTTCTCAGATCTTCTACCAACGGATTTAGATAAACATCAATGTCATTTCCTGGTTGTCTTGGGCCCGATATCATCATAGACAACATCATGTATTTTCGCTTCATGCACAACCAAGGAGGCAAATTGTAAATTACTAGCAGAACTGGCCATGAACTGTGTTGGGTGCTTAAGGTGCCATATGGATTCATTCCATCACTGGTTAGTCCAAGTCTAAGATTTCTTGGCTTATTCCTGAAATCCCGATACAAACCATCAATCTTCTTCCACTGGGAGCAATCAGTCGGATGACGGACCATTCCATCAGAAATCCTTCCATTTGCATGCCATGTAAGGTCTTTTGCATCGTCCTCGTTAGCAAAAAGACGCTTAAACCTTGGAATGATTGGAAGATACCACAAAACCTTTGCTGGGGGGCCCTTGTTGGAGTTTTCATTAGAACTACTTTCTTCTTCATCCTTCACTTTTTACCGTGAAGTCCCACAGATAGGGCATTTGGACATTTCTTGGAATTCATGCCTGTACAATATGCAATCATTGGGGCAAGCATGAATCTTCTGATACTCCATACCCATCGGACACAATATCTTTTTCGCCTTATAGTAACTTTTAGGCAATGTGTTTTCCTCTGGAAGCAGATTGTGCACTACCTCAAGCAGTGAGGTGAAACTTTTGTCACTCCACCCATACCTAGCCTTCACATTAACCAGACTTAACACAACAGACAACAGGGTTAAGGAATTCTTGCACCCTGCATACAAAGGCTTCTTAGAATCACTCTGCAATCCTTCATACACAGGGGCGTGTGCTTGCTGGAAAGACTCTTGTCCAAGGTCACGAATCATGTCCTTTAACCGATCTCCCATTTCTACATCAAACAGTTCAGATTGGGACCCACTCTGCATGTCTGTGACTTCACCATGCCATATCCACGTCGTGTAATTCTTCTTAATCCCATCACACAATAGATGGTCCCGTATGTCATCGAGTAATTGTCGTCTTCCATTCAAACAGTTGATGCAAGGACAATAATATTTTCCTTCTTCATTCGATCGACCTCTTTCTGAAGCAAACTGTAAGAACTGCTCGACGCCATCCTCATATTCTGGGCTCATGCGACTTTCATTCATCCAACTTCGATCCATCTAAGCAATTCCATGCATGAAAATCTCACTTTTTTATTTATAGGTGTGTCCCTCTCCCATTTAGGAAAACTGTCTTTTATGTTAGCTTCAAACATCAGGGTTACCATTATTTACAAAAATTTGACTAAATTTCGGCAGCATTTCGCATTGGTCTCCAAGTACACGACATGACATTGGTGAAATGAATTTCCCAATAATCAAGTATGCACTCGGAGAACAACTTGAAATGCATTGAACCGAAATTTAATCAAATTAATGAAAATAATAATAACCTTCACGAATGAATCTAACATAAAAATACCAGTCTCCCCAAACTGTCCAAACGGAAAATTCAAGACTAAATACAATGATTAATGCAAACTGTCCGCAAGAGTCATTGCATTCAGTCTCAAACGGGAATCTAAGGTTCACTCACCATGAACAACAATTGTTTATATAGAAAATTACACTGATCACATACAACAACATACAAAAGGTCAAATTCAATTATAGACAAATATAGACATTAGCAGTTGTTTATGTAACTAATTTCAAATGCTGGGTTTCAAGGGTGCTTATGCTTTATTATTGTAGTTGGGTATATGTGTGTGAGTGTGGATCATGAGGGTCTGTGGGTATGAAATCCTCACCTTATGACTGCCCTTGAGCTTCCTCTGAGGGTGTATGTGTGTGTGTATCATGAGGGTCTGTGTACTTCGACATAAGTTCAAAGTTGCTAGGCATTTGCAATGCATTTAGCTCTGAGCTCTGACAAAGTTTGTCTCTGCTGACAATGGTACTTATGATGTCATCAACGCATATCTCCACTGAGCTTCTGCATCTTTCAACGAGCTCAAATGGAGGGTTGGGGGCGGAGAAAGGGTTAAATTTTAGGAGGATAAGTGGATACATGATGAGGTTTCATTGGAAGTTAAATATCCTAGATTGTTCCTAATCTCGGAACAACAAAATCAATTAATATAGCAGATGGGAGGGTACAAAGATGGGGAGTGGGAGTGGAATCTATCTTGGAGAAGGCCATTGTTCGACAATGAGATAACAATGGCTGTCAATTTCCTAAAAGATGTTGAAAGGTCAGTTATTCAGCAAAATGGAAGAGACGCTTGGGTGTGGATGGCAGATCCAAGTGGGAGCTACTTGGTGCAATCTGCATAAAAGGTAATGAGGGGGCCTATAGTTGATGGGATCAAGGACAGGGCTTTTGAGGAGCTGTCGCAACTAGAAATATAGTAAATACTTGGCATTCAATATGTAGTGTTTGGAATTCTATATGGATATTTATTGTATCTTTCTTTGACACTGAGACTATTAGACATATTTTTACAAGTAAATTCTTACTTCTAGAGATGTATATTTGTCGATAAAGTTAAATTTTCCTTTCCAAAACAACGTTTTGTTGCTGTGTTATCTTTTTTTTTTTTTTTTTAAAGCTTAGTGTGGCTGACTGGCTTAGGGAAAATGTTCTCTAGTCTGATGACTTTAGCGTCGACTAGATTCACCTTTTGGTTATATGGTTCTATTTTTTGTAAAATTTTTTTACTTTTTGTTATCAAACTCAAACCAATTATTGACTCACAGGGTACTAAATCACTAGGTCAAGGGTAGATTAAGTGAATTAATGGTTGACTGACATGACTTCGATTATATTAAAAAATACTAAATAATTCATAACATGTAAGATTTTATACATAAATAATATAGAGTCCATATAATTATAATCATATAATAGTATGTATATAGAGAGAGAGCACGAATTTTGTGAGAATATGGGAACAACTAATAACAACCATCGGATCAATATTAAAAATAATAAACCATTGAGATTAAAATATTAAAAATTTCTAATTAAAATTTAATATATCATCAAATCTCAAAAAAGTTAACAAAACAACAAATAAATATATAAACGTCTCAATTATCATTTGCTAAAATATCACAATTGACCCATCACCATCATGTGTGTGTGTGTGTGTGTGTGTGTGTGGCTTTAAAGTTTTTTATTTTTATTTTCAAGAGAAATTAATTTTGTGG